>NC_071597.1:2414772-2458103 GCF_024509145.1 Vidua macroura | reverse complement strand
GAAAGGAAAGGAAAGGAAAGGAAAGGAAAGGAAAGGAAAGGAAAGAAAAGAAAAGAAAAGAAAAGAAAAGAAAAGAAAAGAAAAGAAAAGAAAAGAAAAGAAAAGAAAAGAAAGAAAAACCATCCAACCAAACCAAACCAAAACCCAAACAAACAAAACAAACCCAAAAGTAAAACCAAACCAAACCAAACATAAAAAAAAACCCCACAAAAATAAAACCCAAAAAATCCAAATAAACAAACAAAACAAGCACCCCAAAAACCAACTAAAAAACCCAATGCCCCTTTGCCAAAAAAAAAAAAAAAAAAAAAAAAAAAAAAAACTCAAAAATCCCCCCCCAAAACCTTAAACAACTTTTAAAAAAAACTTTAAAAAACCCCCAAAACAACCAAAAATTCCCAAAAAAAAACCCCCAAAGCGGGGCTGGGATTGGGGCTGCGGGCGGTGGGGGAGGGGGCGCTGTCCCCGCACCCCAAATTTGGGGCGAAACTCCGAGAGTTTGGGGTGAATTTTGGGGGTTTTGGGGGAATTTCTGTGAGTTTTGGGTGCACCCCCTGGGATTTGGGGGAATTTCTGGGGGTTTTGGGGGAATTTCTGCAAGTTTTGGGTTATTTTCTGGGGTTTTGGGTGAACCCCGAGGGATTTGGGGGGATTTCTGGGGTTTTTGGGTTAATTTCTGGGGTTTTGGGTTAATTTCTGGGGTTTTGGGTTCATTCCTGGGGGTTTTGGGGAATTTCTGTGAGTTTTGGGTGCACCCCGTGGGATTTGGGGGAATTTCTGGGGGGTTTGGGTTCATTTCTGGGGGTTTTGGGTTATTTTCTGGGGTTTTGGGTTCATTTCTGGGGGTTTTGGGGGAAATTCTGTGAGTTTTGGGTGCACCCCCGTGGGATTTGGGGGGAATTTCTGGGGGGTTTGGGTTCATTCTGGGGGTTTTGGGTTCATTCCTGGGGGTTTTGGGGGAATTTCTGCAAGTTTTGGGTTCTTTTCTGGGGGTTTGGGGGAATTTCTGTGAGTTTTGGGTGCACCCCGAGGGATTTGGGGGAATTTCTGGGGGTTTTGGGGTAATTTCTGGGGATTTGGGCGAATTTCTGCAAGTTTTGGGTTATTTTCTGGGGGTTTTGGGTTCATTTCTGGGGGTTTTGGGTTAATTCCTGTGGGATTTGGTGAATCCCGAGGGATTTGGGGAAATTTCTGGGAATTTTAGCTGCAGGGCCAAGAGTTTGGGGGGAATTTCTGCGAGTTTTAAGGGAATTTCTGTGAGTTTGGGGGAATTTCCCTCGCTTTGGGGTTCGTTTCTGCGAGTTCCGGGTGAATTTCTGCAGTTTTGGGTGAATTTCGGGAGGTTTTGGGTTCATTTCTGCAGTTTTTGGGTGAATTTCTGCAGTTTTGGGTGAATTTCTGCAGTTTTAGGGTGAAGTTTGGAGGGTTTTGGGTGAATTTCTGCAGTTTTTGGTGAATTTCGGGGGGCTTTGGGCGCACCCTGAAGTTTTTGGGCGCGCCCCGGGGTTTTGGGGTCGCAAACCCGGGATTTTTGGGTGAATTTCGGCAGGTTTTGGGTGAATTTCGGAGGGTTTTGGGGGCACCCCGCGTTTTTGGGTGAATTTCAGAGGTTTTTGGGTGAATTTTCGGAGGTTTTGGGTGAATTCCGGAGGTTTTCGGAGGTTTTGGGTGAATTCCGGAGGTTTTTGGGTAAATTTCGGAGGTTTTGGGTGAATTTCAGAGGGTTTTGGGTGAATTTCGGAGGTTTTGGGTGAATTTCGGAGGTTTTTGGGGTCCCAAGCCGGGGTTTTTGGGTGAATTTCGGAGGTTTTGGTGAATTTCGGAGGGTTTTGGGTGAATTTCGCAGTTTTTGGGTGAATTTCAGAGGTTTTTGGGTGAAATTCGGAGGTTTTGGGTGAATTTCAGAGGTTTTTGGGTGAATTTCGGATCTTTTTGGGGTCCCAGCCCGGAGTTTTGGGTGAATTTCGGAGGTTTTTGGGTGAATTTCGGAGCTTTTTGGGGTCCCAGCCCGGAGTTTTGGGTGAATTCCGGAGGTTTTTGAGTGAATTTCGGAGTTTTTGGGTGAATTTCGGATCTTTTTGGGGTCCAGCCCGGAGTTTTGGGTGAATTTCGAAGGTTTTTGGGGTCAATTTCGGAGGTTTTTGGGTGAATTTCGGAGCTTTTTGGGGTCCCAGCCCGGAGTTTTGGGTGAATTCCGGAGGTTTTTGAGTGAATTTCGGAGGTTTTTGGGTGAATTTCGGAGGTTTTGGGTGAATTTCAGAGGTTTTTGGGTGAATTTCGGAGCTTTTTGGGGTCCCAGCCCGGAGTTTTGGGTGAATTCCGGAGGTTTTTGAGTGAATTTCGGAGGTTTTTGAGTGAATTTCGGAGGTTTTTGGGGTGAATTTCGGAGGTTTTTTGGGTGAATGTCGGAGGTTTTTGGGGTGAATTTCGGAGCTTTTTGGGGTCCCAGCTCGGGGTTTTGGGGTCGCAGCCCGGCCCCATCCCCCATCTCCCCCCATTCCATCCAAATAACCCCAAAATTCCCTTTTTTCCCCATTTTTCCCCGGATTTGCCCCTCCGGAGCCATCGCGGGGGGGGGGAGGGGAGCCCTGGCGGCTTTTCCTGAGGAATTCCTCTCAAATTTGATTTTTTAATTTTTTTTTTTGGTGCGATCTGGCCCAAAATCGCGCTCGGGCTGCCGGAAAGTTCCCCGGGAGCGCTGCCGAGGTCGGGAGAGCGCCACCCGCAGGCAGGGCTGGAAATGCAGCCAGAAAGAAATAATAGAAATGGAAATGGAAATATTAAAAAATTAAAAGATAAATTGAAAATGAAAAAGAAAAAGAACATGAAAATGAAAAAAAAATTAAAATGACAATGAAAATGAAAATGAAAATGAAAATAAAATAAAAATGAAAATAAAATAAAAACAAAAATAAAAATAAAATAAAATGAAAATTAAAATAAAAATATAAAATAAAAAATAAAATAAAAATAATCAAAATCAAAATATAAAACATAATAAAATAAAAATAAAAATAAAAATAAAAATAAAAATAAAAATAAAAATAAAAATAAAAATAAAATAAAAAAATTAAAGCATAATAAAATTATAATAAATATAGAAATAAAAATAGAAATAAAAATAGAAATAAAAAAATAAAAAAAAATTAAAAAAAATAATTTTTACCAAAAAATTAAAATTACTTTTTTAAAAAGTAAATTAAATTATCAATGAGCAAAGCTAGAAGTGAAATAAATCAAATTTTAAAATGGAAAAAAAAAGGGTAAAAATAAATAAATAAATGTCATTTATAAATAAATAAATAAATAAATAATAAATAAAGTGGGAATGGCGGAAAAATTAAAAAATAAAAGATTCAAAAATTCAATTATTGGAGATTTAAAATTCAGTTATTGGATATTTTTATTCAATTTCTATTTCAATTTCTATTTTTGATTTTTTAAATTTTTCATTTTTTAATTTTTAATTTTTTTAATTTTTATTTTTTACTTTTATATTTTTATTTTCATTTTTATTCTCATTTCTATTCTTATTATTTTTTCTTATTCTTATTATTTTTAATTTTTTTTGAATTTTAAATTTTTATTCTTATTCCTAATTTTGTATTTTTATTTTTGTATTTTTATTTTTATTTTTATTTTCATTTTCATTTCATTTTCATTTTTATTTTTATTTTAATTTTATATTTATTTTTATTTTTAGTTTTAGTTTTAGTTTTAGTTTTAGTTTTAGTTTTAGTTTTAGTTTTATTTCTATTTTTTATTTCTTATTCTCATTCCTATTTTCATCTTTTTATTTTTATTTTTTAATTTTTTTTTTCCCCTCCTCGAAAACGCCACCAGAGAACCCAACAGCTCCCAGGCCGAGATTCATCAGCGAGAAACAAAAATTTAAAAAAAAATGGAAAATGCAGAAAGGGAACGAGGAGTGGCAGCAGAACGGCAGCTCTAAATTCAATTATTAATTAAATTAAAAAAAACCAATTTAATCGAGTTTATTTTGGGGGAAAATCCCCAGAATATTCAATTTTGTAGTCAATTTTTTATTCAATTTTGGGGTGTTTGATCCCCCCATCACTCAGGGTTTGCTCTGCCCGCAAAAGAAAAAATGGATTTTTCTTCTTGTGCCTGCGGGCCGGGGGAAAGAAATGAAAAAGAAATGAAAAAGAAAATTTAAAATAAATTAGAAATAAATTTAAAATTATAATTTTAAAATTATAAATTATAAATTAAAACTAAAATGCGGCACCAGAAGGGAATTGAGAGGGATTGTTCTGGGATTTTATGGGGAAAAAAAGAGAATATTCTGGGTTTTATGGGGAAAAAAAAGAGAATATTCTGGGGTTTTATGGGGAAAAAAAAGAGAATATTCTGGGGTTTTATGGGGGAAAAAAGAGAATATTCTGGGGTTTTATGGGGAAAAAAAAGAGAATATTCTGGGTTTAATGGGGAAAAAAAAGAGAATATCTGGGGTTTTAATGGGGAAAATAATATTCTTCATTTTTAAAGGGGAAAAAGTGGATATTGTGTGTTTTTAATGGGAAAAAAAGAGAATATTCTGTATTTTTAATGGGGAAAAAAGTGAATTTTGTGTGTTTTAATGGGAAAAAAAAGAGAATATTCTGTGGTTTTATGGGGGGGAAAGTGAATATTCTGTGTTTTAATGGGGAAAAGTGAATATTCTGTGTTTTAATGGGGAAAAAAGTGAATATTCTGTGTTTTAATGGGAAAAAAGCGAATATTCTGTGGTTTAATGGGGAAAGAATTGAATATTCTGTGTTTTAATGGTAAAAAGCGAATATTCTGTAATTTTAATGGGAGAAAAGTGAATATTCTGTGGTTTTTAATGGAAAAAAAAGCGAATATTCTGTATTTTTAATTGAAAAAAAGTGAATATTCTGTGGTTTTAATGGTAAAAAAGCGAATATTCTGTGGTTTTAATGGGGAAAAAATTGAATTTAAAGGGAGAAGAAATGGGAATCTCGGCCGGGCCGGGCGCCGCTGCTCTGCCAGGTTGGAAAAATTCGGATTTTTTAATGGAAATCAAATTTCCCGAGGCCGCCCCGCTCCAGAGCCAGAAACCCGGAGGTGCCAACGCCGCTCCTCCCTCCCAACCAACCAATATTATCATGAAAAATAAGAATTAATAATTAATAATTAATATTAAGAACATTATCCGTTAGCGTTCAATGTTCCCGAGCGAATTCTTAGTCTTCTTTTAAATATAAATCTCAAGCGGAAAAAAATAAAAATTAAAAAAAAAAAAAAAAAAAAAAAGAGCCCAGGCTGGAGTTGAACATTTTCCCCAATCTGAATAAAAACCGATATAAACCGATATAAAACCGATATAAAACTGATATAAAAACTGATATAAAAGTGATATAAAGTGATTTAAAAGTGATATAAAACTGATTTAAAAGCTGGTATAAAACTGAAATAAAAGCGAATTAACTCCGAGCCCTCCCTCCCTCCTTCTCCGCTTGTTTTCTCTTTTTAAAACCAAGGAAAGAGCGCGACTTTGAAATCCAAATCCGCGCCGCGGCCGCGTTAATAAACAAACAATTAACAGCACAAATGAGCCCTGCGCGGCCAGGAGGAAGCGCCGGGAAAGCCGCGGAAGCGGCGCGGAACCTCCGCGGGCCCCCGGGGAACTTTCCCCGGTGATTTTTCCTCTTTTTCCCCTTTTATTTTTCCCTTTTTCTCCCTCTCTTTTCCGCGCTGCTCCGCGCTTCCCCTCGGTGAAGTTTTCCGGGTGATTTTTCCTCTTTTCCCCTTTTATTTTTCCCTTTTTCTCCCTCTCTTTTCCGCGCTGCTCCGCGCTTCTCCGGTGAAGTTTTCCCGGTGATTTTTTCCCTTTTATTTTTCCTTTTTTTCCCCCTCCTCTCTCTTTCCGCCCCGCGGAGTTTCCGCGCTGCTCCGCGCGTCCCCCCAGTGAACTTTCCCCCGGTGATTTTTCCTTTTTTCCCCTTTTATTTTTCCCTTTTTCTCCCTCTCTTTTCCGTGCTGCTCCGCGCGTCCCCCCGGTGAAGTTTTCCCCATGATTTTTCCTTTTTTCCCCTTTTATTTTTCCCTTTTTCTCCCTCTCTTTCCGCGCTGCTCCGCGCTTCTCCCGGTGAAGTTTTCCCATGATTTTTCCTCTTTTTCCCTTTTTATTTTTCCCTTTTTCTCCCTCTCTTTTCCGCGCTGCCCGTGACCCCTCCGCCCGCAGCTGCGTAGATTTACTCCCCTTTTACTCCCCCTTTTCTCCCCCTTTTCTCCCCTTTTTCTCCCCTTTTACTCTCCTTTTCCTCCCATTTCCCCCTCTCCTATTTTTCCCTTTTATCTCACTTTTATCCCTCTTTTCCGCCCCTTTTCTCCTCTTTACTCCCCTTTTTCTCCCCTTGTCCTCTCCTTTTTCTCCCCTTTTCCTTCAATTTTCCTCCCATTTTACTCCCCTTTTTCTCCTCTTTTCCTTCCTTTTTTCTCCCCTTTTCCGCCCGTTTTCCTCCCCTTTTTCTCCTCTTTTCCTCTTCTTCTCCTCCCCTTTTCCTCCCCATTTTCTCCCCCTTTACTCCCCCATTTCCTCTCCCTTTCCTCCCCATTTCCTCCCCCTTTACTCCCCCATTTCCTCTCCCTTTCCTCCCATTTCCTCCCCCTTTACTCCCCCATTTCCCCCATTTTCTCCCCATTTTCTCCCATTCCCCCCATTTCCTCCCCCTTTACTCCCCATTTTCTCCCCCTTTCCTCCCCCATTTTCTCCCCATTTTCTCCCCATTTTCTCCCCCTTTATTCCCCCCTTTCCTCCCCCATTTTCTCCCCCATTTCCTCCCATTTCCTCCCCTTTCCCCCATTTTCTCCCCCTTTACCCCCCCATTTTCTCCCCATTTCCTCCCCTTTCCCCCCATTTTCTCCCCCTTTTCCCCCCATTTCCTCCCCTTTCCCCCCATTTTCTCCCCCTTTCCCCCCTTTTCCTCCCCTTTCCCCCCATTTTCTCCCCCTTTACTCCCTTTTCCTCCCCTTCCCCCCCATTTTCTCCCCCTTTACTCCCCTTTTCCTCCCCTTTCCCCCCATTTTCTCCCCCTTTACTCCCCTTTTCTCCCGGCCGTTCCCTCCGCTCCGTCTCGGCGCGGCTCCGCGGCCCGCGCGGCTCTGCCCGCCTTTGCCGCGGGCGCGGATTTGGATTTTATTTCTCCTCCAGCTCCCCCCGCGCCCCCTCCCCGCCTCTCCCATCCCCAGCTGAGACTTTCCTTTCTCCCCGAGCCCTGATTTTCAACTCTCCCCACCATTGTCACCCCTTTTTTTTTTTTATTGCGCCACCTCCCGCTTTTACACCGCTCACTTCCTCACTTTTGTTTTGTTTTCTTTTCGTTTTTTTTTTATTTTTTTTTTTAAAAAACCACTTACTTTGATCTCTCCCGTCTTTGTCTCCGCTTCCTTCGCCAACTTTATTATCCTCGAACCTCCTCTGCCCGCAAGCGACGCCTGAGCTCTCCGAGCCGTACTCCCGGCTTTTCGGCCCCTCCAAAGCTCGGCCCAGCTCGGTTTTAGCGGAGCCGCTCCCGGCGAGGCTCGGCGTGCGCGCCGCGGGCTCCAGCCAGGCGCGCACGGCTCCGCCCGCGGCCGCGTAGGGCTGGAACGCCGCGGGGTTGGCGGGGAGCCACGGGGAGGCGAACGCGGAGTTTTTGGGCTGGAAGCTGCAGGAGGGGAAGTCCAGGGGCTCGGCGGGGTCGCCCCCCGGCGCTCTGGGCGCAGCGAAGGCTCCGGGAGGGAATTTAGGGGCCGCGGGATCGGCGCTCTCGTGACTTATGAGGGAGTCGACGTAGTAATTGCTGAGGGTGCCAGAGATGGACATTGTCAGACATCATACAGAGCGCGGGGCGGTGCTTGGGGGTGGGAAATGGAAAGAATAAAAACGAAAAAAACGAAAAAAAAAAAAAAAACCACACAAAAAAAAAAAAAACGCAAAAAAACCCCACAAAAAAACACCAAAAAACAAAAAAAAAAACCACAAAAAAACCCCAAAACAAAACAAAAAAAAAAAAAAAAAAAAAAAAACAAAACACAAAAAAAACAACAACAACAAAAAAAAAGGCAAACAAAAAAGAGAGAGGAAAAAAAAAGAAATGAAAAAATTAAATAATTAAAAAAAAAAAAAAAGGAAATGGAAAAAAAATTTCCTAGTGAAAGAAAATGGAATTCAAAGATGGAATGAAGAAAATGGAAGGGGAAAAAAATGAAAGGGAAAAAATGAAAGGGGAAAAATGAAAGGGGAAAAATTAAAGGAATGAAAAATGGAATGAAAAATGGAATGAAAAATGAAATTCAAAAATTTAATAAATTAAATTGGAAAAAATGAAAGGGAAAGAATGGAAGGGAAAAATGAAAGGGGAAAGTTAGAGGAAAAATTAGAGGGAAAAATTAAAGGGAAAAACATGGAAGTGAAAAAAAAATTAAAATAGAAAATGAAAGTGGAGAATAAAGTGAAGACATTGAAACGAAAAAATGAAAGGGAAAAATAAAAGGGGAAATGGAAGGAGAAAATGAAACGAAAAAGTGGAAGTGGAAAACGAAAATGAAAAGAATGAGGATGGAAAATAAAGTCAAACAATAAAATGAAATATAAAAGGAAATATGAAATTAAATATGAAATGAAATTATGAAATAATAAAATGAAATGAAATTAAATTAATTGAAATGAAATAAAATAGGATGAAATGAAATGAAATGGAATAAAATGAAATAAAATAAAATAAAATATAAAAAATAAAATAAAATATTAAAAATAAAATATAATAAAATAAAATACTAAAATAAAATAGAATAAAGTACAATAGAATAAAATAAAAATAAAATAAAATAGAATAAAAATAAAAATAAAATAAAATAAAATAAAATAAAATAAAATAAAATAAAATAAAATAGAAATAAAATAAAATAGAAATAAAATAAAAATAAAATAAAAATAGAATAGAATAGAATAGAATAGAATAAAATAGAATAAAATAATCAAATAAAATAATTAAAAAATTAAAAAGAAAACTGAAGAAGTGGCGGCCAGCAGGCAGAGCGCGGAGCGGAGCGGGCGGGAGCGGGGGCAGCTCTGGATTTGCGCTCCCCCTGCGCGGGTTCCCGGAGGCCGCGGAGCCGGAGCTGCCGCGGGAGTGCGCGCCCGGCGCCCGCCCCGCGCGCCTGATAAAGCGTCGGGCCGCGCGTAAATCACCCGCGGGCGAGGGGCCGCGCCGCGCTGGCAGCCGCCCCCGCCTTCCGCCCCGAGCCTGCCGGGCTTTACGGCCGCGCCGCGGCGCGAGGCGGAAAAAAAAAAAAAAAAAAAAAAAATTAAATAAATAAAGAACGAAAGAAAGAAAGAATTAAATAAATAAAGGAGGAAAGAAAGAAAGAAAGAAAGAAATGAAATAAATAAAGCCCGCAGAGCTCCGGGGGAATGTTCTGGTTTTTCCGCTTTTTTTTTTTTTTTTTTTTTTTTTTTTTTTTTTTTGGTTTTTTATTTTCCCCTCCCTCACTCAGTTTTTGCTGCGGGGAGGAGGGGCGGGGGTGGGATTTTTGTTTTTTTTTTTAAATATTTATTTATTTATTTATTTATTTATTTATTTATTATTTTATCTTATTTTATTTTATTTTATTTTATTTTATTTTATTTTTTATTTATTTATCTATTGATCTGATTTGATTGATTTATCTATTTATTTTAGTTTAGTTTAGTTTTATTTATTTATTTATAATTTTTTTATTTATTTTTATTTTATTTATTTTTATTTTATTTATTTTAATTTTATTTTATTTTATTTTATTTTATTTTATTTTATTTTATTTTATTTTATTTTATTTTATTTTATTATTTTTTATTTAATTTTATTTATTTATTTATTTATTTAATTTATTTTTTTTATTTTTTCCCCCCCCACCCTGCTCGGGAAAGCTGCTACGCCAGCTTTGCCTCTAATAACGACCACGGTGGGGGAAAAATAGAGATAAAAATAATTTCCTGGCCACTCGGGCTCTGGAGAACCACAGGGAAAAAAAAAAAAAAAAAAAAAGAGAAAAAAAAAGTAAAAAAAAAAATTAAAAAAAGAATAAACACAAACCGCCCTCACCCCCCTCCCCGCCGTCATTTTTTATGGTCACATAGACATAAAAACGCGCAAAAATCCGAATTTTTGGGGAGCAAAAAAGACGATGGAAATAACGAAACGTCCGGCGTGCGGAGGAGAGGATGCTCAACACAAAAAAAAAACCCAAAAAAACCCCAAAAAACCCAAAAAACTGGTGGAAAAGATGAAATTCCAACCATTTCACCCAAAAAAAAATCCAAATATTTCAATTCCGAGCAGCCGCCGGGCGCATCCAGCGCCTTCCCGGGGTTCGGCGCTGCGGGATTTTGGGAAAAATTGATTGGGAAAATTCCAGATGTGGAGAAAAGTGGGGAAAATTCCCCCTGCGAGGGCCGAAATTGGGGAGATTTCCCGGAGTTTACAAGGCCCGTAAAAGCCGAGCCTTTGTTCCAAAAATGCCCCAAACTTGGGATGCTCAAAGAGTTTCATCAAATTTACACGGGCTCGCTTGGATTTTTATAGCCGCGGGTTTATTGCCCGGGAAGAGAGAAAAAAAGGGAAAAAAAGGGGAAAAAAAGGGGAAAATAAGGGGAAAAATGGGGAAAATAAGGGGGAAATAAGGGGGAAATAAGGAGAAAAAAATGGGGAAATAAGAGGAAAATAAGGGGGAAATAAGGAGGAAAAAAATGGGGAAATAAGAGGAAAATAAGGGGGAAATAAGGAGAAAAAAAATGGGGAAATAAGAGGAAAATAAGGGGGAAATAAGGAGAAAAAAAAGGGGGGAAAAGGGGAAAATAAGAAGAAAAAAAAGGAAAAAAAAAAGAAAAAAAGAAGGAAAAAAGGGAGAAATAAGAAGAAAAAAGGGGAAAAAGAAGAAAAAAGGGCACAAAAAAAGGAAAATAAGGAGAAGAAAAAAGGGGAAAAAGAAGGAAAAAAGGGGAAAAAAGAAGAAAAAGGGGAAAAATAAGAAGAAAAAAGGGGGAAATAAGAAAAAAAGGAAAATAAGAAGAAAAAAAGGGGAAAAAATAAAAAAGGGGGGAAATTAGAAGAAAAAAAGGAGGAAATAAGAAGGGAAAAAGGGGAAATAAGAAGAAAAAAGGGGAAAAAAGAAGAAAAAAAGGGAAAAAAAGAAGAAAAAAAAGGGGGAAATAAGAAGAAAAAAGTGGAAAATAAGAAGGAAAAAAGGGGAAAATAAGAAGAAAAAAGGGGAAAATAAGAAGAAAAAAAGGGGAAAAAAAGAAGAAAAAGAGGAGGAAATAAGAAGGAAAAAGGGGGGAAATAAGGAGGAAAAAAGGGGAAAATAAGAAAAAAGGGGAAAGAAAGAAGGAAAAAAAGGGGGAAAAAATAAGAAAAAAAAGGGGGGGAAAAAGAAGAAAAAAAAGGGGAAAAAAGAAGAAAAAAAAGGGAAAATAATAAGAAAAAAGGGGTTTTTTTCCGTGTTTTTGCCCCAAAATCGCAGATTTTGGGTGGTTTTTACTGCCCGGGGCTCCCAATTGCTGAGGATAAATTGATTTATTTCCAGCGGTTCTGCGGCCTCGGAAATGTTGGGGTGAGGGAAAGGTGCTGCCCGGGGAAAATAAAATATAAAATAAAATAAAGTATAAAAATCAAACATAAAATACAATAAAGTATGGGATGAAATGAAATGTGAAATGGAATGTGAGATGAAATGAAGTGAAATGGAGTGAAATGAAGTATATAAAATCGAATAAAAATAAAATAAATATATATAAAAATATACTTAAAATAAAAGAAATATATATGTGAAGTAAGGTAAAATAAAATAATTAAAGAAAATATGAAAGAAAATATTAAAAATAGAATAGAATAGAATAGAATAGAATAGAATAGAATAGAATAGAATAGAATAGAATAAAATAAAATAGAATAGGATAGAATAGGATAAAATAAAATAAAATAAAATAAAATAAAATAAAATAAAATAAATAAAATAAAAAATATAAAATATAAAATACAAAAAGTAAAATAAAATATAAAAAATAAAATAAATATTAAAATATAAATAATGAAATATAAATAAAATAAAATAAAATAAAATAAAATAAAAATAAAATAAAATAAAAATAAAATAAAATAAAATAAAAAATATAATATAAATAAATAAATAAAATAAAATAAAATAAACAAAATAAAAAATATATAAAAATATAAAAATAAAATAAAATAAAATAAAATAAAATAAAATAAAACAAAATAAAATAAAATAAAATAAAATAAAATAAAATAAAATAAAATAAAATAAAATAAAATAAAATAAAATAAAATAAAATAAAATAAAATAAAATAAAATAAAATAAAATAAAATGAAATAAAATAAACAGCAATGTGATTTCCCTGGGTTTGGGCGGTGACAGTCGGGCTCAATTTGCCTCCCTTGCTCCGGTGCCGCGTCCCGCGGAAGCCGCGGCGGTTTCCGGGCAGGGCAGGGCGATTTTCGGGGCTGATAAATCATCGCCAGCCGCTTCCCGCTGGAAATCGTCATTACCGGGCCCTCACAGCAGCGAGAGGCGCTAAAATGGGGCAAAAATCCGATTTTTTGCCTTTTCCCGGCCCCTCCGAGCGGGCTGAGGGGGAAGCGCTGCCGGAGGTGCTTCACTCCTAAAGGAGGTGGTGATGGTGATGATGGTGATGGTGATGATGGTGATGATGAAGGTGATTAAAAACCCCCATCCCAAATGGGAGCTCGTGCGCGCTTCCCCCTGCCCAGATTTCCTCTTTAAAAAAAGCGTTTTTGGGGCTCTTTTGGTTAAAAACCGAAATCACTCCGGAGGCGCGGGGTGCTGAGGAGGGAGAGCCGGAAATTTGATTTTAATCTCATTTTTTTTGGCAGCCCCGGGCTGGGGGAGCCGCTCCGGCCGCGGGCTCCGGCCGGGGTGAGGTGCGGGGACACTCTGGGGACATTTTTGGGACACTTTGGGGACACTTTTGGGACACTTTGGGGACATTTTTGGGACACTTTCGGGACACTTTTGGGACACTCTGGGGACATTTCTGGGACACTCTGGGGACACTTTTGGGACACTCTGGGGACACTTTTGGGACACTTTGGGGACATTTTTGGGACACTTTGGGGACATTTTTGGGACACTCTGGGGACACTTTTGGGACACTCTGGGGACACTTTTGGGACACTCTGGGGACATTTCTGGGACACTCTGGGGACATTTTTGGGACACTCTGGGGACACTTTTGGGACACTCTGGGGACACTTTTGGGACACTCTGGGGACATTTCTGGGACACTCTCGGGACACTTTTGGGACACTTTGGGGACATTTTTGGGACACTCTCGGGACATTTTTGGGACACTCTGGGGACACTCTGGGGACACTTTGGGGTCACTTTGGGGTCACTTTGGGGTCCTGTCAGCACCCCTGGGCCAAGCCGAGGGGGGATTGCCCCCAGGTGAGATCCCCTCTCCTTTCCCCAAATAAATCCCAAAATCCGCGGGGCGGGATCGCTGCTCGCTCCGCTCCGGGGGGAAATCCCCGATTTCCCCAACTTTTGGCCTTTTTATCTGATATTTTTTAATTATTATTATTAATTTTGTTGAATTTCCCCCTTCTTTTTTTTAAAAACTTCCCGAGGAGCAGCGGAGGGAAAAGGAAAAGCCGGCGCGTCAGCGGCAGTGAAATACGAGCGGGCGGCTCACGCCGTCGTATTTCTGGGTTTTATTGCCCCTCAGAAATGATTCTTTTATTTAAAAAATAATAATAATAATCACAGCAGGCGGTTCCACAAAGAGATTCGGAGCGAACTCCGCAAACGCCCGGGAAAAAAAAACAACAACAAAATAATAATAAAAAATTAAGATTTAAGTGGTGTTTATCCAGCTGATGGATAAACTGCCGCGCCGCTGTTGGATAAGGCGAGAAATGGAATTATTGGAGGGAAATCGAAAGGGAAACACCTGTTCTGTGTTCGGCCGCGTCTCACCTGCAATAAATATATTCCTGGCAAGGAAAAATAAATAATAATAATAATAATAATAAAAATAAAAAACCATCCTGGCGCGCCTGCTATAAATAAGGCTGAAGCGTGGCAGCGTGTGAGTGCGTAATTCTGGGCAGAATATAAATTTCAGCCAGGAAGGATCCTCAGGAGCGTGGAGAGCAGAAAACCGAGGGGGTTTCCATCCCCTGGAAACCTCCAAACCTCACAAGGAGATCGCTAAAAGCCATTTGACCTCGCTCCTGCCGAGGTTTCCGTGCGTTCGGGAGTTTATTTTTTTTATCCCTTTTTTTTAAACTTTTCTGAGACGGGTTTAAGGCGAACGGTGGCTCGCAGACCTGGGCGGTGCTGCGTGGATTTTAAATCCTTTCAATTAAAACCCGCCAGGAATTAAACCAGAAGCTCTTCTGCTCGTAAAACAAAACAAAGCAAAACAATTGGAGAAGGGAAACTCAAGGAGCGGCGAGGAAAATCTGAATTTTTTTGGGGAGAAACGAGGCAGGAAGGGCGAGTTGGGCTGGGTTTGAGAACGGGATTCATTCTGGAGATGCGATCGCGATGCGCAGAAGGGAAGTGGGAGTGGGAAGAGTTATTTAAAAATATAAAATCCGGAGCGGAAACTTCTCCCGTGCTCGGCTGAGTCAGCGCCGAGCGAATTTGGCTGCGAGGGAAAATCCGGGAAATTCTCAGGCTGCCACGGCCAGCCTTGGGCTGCCGAGCTCGGGCTCTGCTCATAAAGAAATTCTCTTTATTGGCTCTGGAGAGGAGGAATCTTTGCCTCCGAAATTCCCAACTGCCAAAAATCCCTCCTCGCGGGCAGATCGGCAATTCCCGGCTGCCAGCCACAAAATATATTTGGAAATATTCCAAATATATTGGAAATATTTCGCTCCGAGCCGCGGCCGCCTTTCATTGATTTACAAGTTTCGGGTTAAGAAAGGAACAATTGCGGCCGGAAACGCGTTTAAATCGCTTTTTAAAGCCTTTTTTTGTTGTTATCTTTTATTAAAACTGGCGACTTCTTCCGGCCCGTTTCGCCTCCTGAGCTCTGGAGGAGATTTGGGGGTGCGGAGCTTCCCCCCCGCCCTGCAGCGCAGCCGGGGCAGGATTTTGGGGGGGTTCAGCAGGATTTTGGGGGGAATCCAGCAAGATCTGGGGGGTTCAGCAGGATTTGGGGGGTTTCAGCAGGATTTTGGGGGGATTCAGCAGGATTTGGGGGCGTTCAGCAGGATTTTGGAAGTTTCAGCAGGATTTTGGGGGGTTTCAGCAGGATTTTGGAAGTTTCAGGAGGATTTTTGGGGAGATTCAGCAGGATTTGGGGGAGATTCAACAGGATTTTGGGAGGTTTCAGCAGGATTTTGGGGGGAATTCAGCAAGATTTTGGAAGTTTCAGCAGGATTTTGGGGGGAATTCAGCAAAATTTTGGAAGTTTCAGCAGGATTTTGGGGGGTTTCAGCAGGATTTTGGGGGCGTTCAGCAGGATTTTGGGGGGAATTCAGCAAAATTTTGGAAGTTTCAGCAGGATTTTGGGGGCGTTCAGCAGGATTTTTCCCCACCTGAGCCATTTCAGGGGTTTTTCCTGGGCCGGTTTGGGTTTGGAGGCTGATAAGGGAGGGGAAAAAAAAAAAGCTGAGGCTGAACTTCACGTCTATGGAAAAGTCTGGAGATAAAACCCTGGTAACTCAGCCTTCAAATCGTTTATTTGAAATGATATTAAACCCTCCAATAATATAATTATAATAACGCCGATAATCACAACAAGCAGCAATTTTTTGGTTTTTTTTTTGTTTGCTTGTTTGTTTGTTTGTTTTGTTTTGTTTTGTTTTGTTTTTGTTGTTGTTTTTTGTTTTTAAGGGTCAGGAAACAGAATTAAAACCCCCGCCATAATTTATGAAGGATACATTCAGGCGTGTAAGAGGTTATGAAAGAAACTTCAGTCAGGGGCTTCCCCTCCCAAACACGCGAAATTCCTTCTTGAAGGGGAAAAGTTTTTTGGGGGAAAAAAAACCCTGAAATAAGTTTCTGCAGCCTAAAAGGCGAAGGATCTACCTTGGCCATTTCCTGTGCTCGCAGTTTGAATGCTGCCGTGTTAAAAATCCCGAGTGCTGAGGGAGGGAGGGAGAAGGAGGAGGGGAATTCCTTGTCTGAGGAAAAGCAAAAACAAGTTACACGTGTGGGCGATTTTCCAAGGACCGAAAGTTTACCCTGGCTTAAAAAAAAAAAAAAAAAAAAAGGGGAAAAAAACCCATAAAAAATAAGATTTCAAATGCGGTTTGTAATCTCTGCAGCTCATCAAACGTTCGGGATCCGCTGCGAGGTGGAAGCGCGTGTGCGTTTGGAAAGGGGAGGAAGGTGAAATAAAGTCGGGTTTGGTGTTCGGGACCCCCGTTCTGGTCACTGAGTCCCCTCCCTGCCCTCGCCTCCCTGCTGGAATAATCTTGGAATAATCGTGCAGGGAATTCCTGCTGCCGTGCTCTGCTTTGGGGTGTGACAGGGATTCCCCTTCAAAAAAAAACCCCAAAATATCCCCCCAAAACAACCCCAAAACCATCGTCCAACTCGCGTTTGGTAAATTCTGCTGGCTCTGCAATAGAGTGTGACAGGGATTCCCTTAAAAGAAAACCCCAAATATGCAAAAAAAAAACCCAAAACCATCGTCCAACTCGCGTTTAGTAAATTCTGCTGGCTCTGCTTTGGGGTGTAACAGGGATTCCCTTCAAAAAAACCCCAAATATGCAAAAAAAAAACCCAAAACCATCGTCCAACCCGTGTTTGGTAAATTCTGCTGGCTCTGCAATAGAGTGTGACAGGGATTCCCTTAAAAGAAAACCCCAAATATGCAAAAAAAAAACCCCAAAACCATCGTCCAACTCGCGTTTAGTAAATTCTGCTGGCTCTGCTTTGGGGTGTAACAGGGATTCCCTTCAAAAAAACCCCAAATATGCAAAAAAAAAAAAACCCAAAACCATCGTCCAACTCGTGTTTGGTAAATTTTGCTGGCTCTGCTTTGTGACAGGGATTCCCTTCAAAAAAAACCCAAATATCCCAAAAAAAACCACCCAAAACCATCGTCCAACTCGCGTTTAGTAAATTCAGCTGGCTCTGCTTTGGGGTGTGACAGGGATTCCCCTTCAAAAAAAAAAACCCAAATACCCCCCAAAAAACCCCGAAACCAGCCTCCAACTCGTGTTTAGCAGATTCTGCTGGCTCTGCTTTGGGATGCCCGCGGTGTAACCGGGATAGCCGTAAAAAAAATACCCATAAAAACTCCTCAAAAGCCCCAGAAAACCCAAAACCGTGGCCCAGCTCGCGTTTAGCTGGCTCTGCTTTGGGGTGCCCGCGGTGTAACCGGGATATCTCTCAAAAAAAAAACCCAAAAAAACTCCTCAAAAGCCCCAAAAAATCCAAAACCGTGGTCCAGCTCGCGTTTAGGGGATTCTGCTCGCTCTGCTTAGGGGTGTAACGGATTCTCCTGAAAAAAAAAATCGTAAAAACTCCTCAAAAGCCCAAAAAACCCCAAAGCAATAATCCAGCTCGTGTTTAGGGGATTCTGCTGGCTCTGCTTTGGGATGCCCGCGGTGTAACCGGGATAGCCATAAAAAAACCCCAAAAAAACTCCTCAAAAGCCCAAAAAAACCCAAAGCAATAATCCAGCTCGCGTTTAGGGGATTCTGCTCGCTCTGCTTAGGGGTGTAACAGGGATTCCCCTCAAAAAAAAAAAAACCTAAAACATCCGAAAAATCAAAAAAAACCCCAAACCGTGGCCCAGCTCGCGTTTAGCTGGCTCTGCTTTGGGATGCCCGCGGTGTAACCGGGATAGCCATAAAAAAAAAATCCTAAAAACTCCTCAAAAGCCCAAAAAACCCCCAAACCGTGGTCCAGCTCGCGTTTAGCTGGCTCTGCTTTGGGATGCCCGCGGTGTAACCGGGATAGCCGTAAAAAAAAATACCCATAAAAACTCCTCAAAAGCCCCAGAAAACCCAAAACCATCGTCCAGCTCGCGTTTAGGGGATTCTGCTCGCTCTGCTTAGGGGTGTAACAGGGATTCCCCTCAAAAAAAAAAAAAAAAAAACCTAAAACATCCGAAAAATCAAAAAAGAAACCCCAAACCGTGGTCCAGCTCGCGTTTAGCTGGCTCTGCTTTGGGATGCCCGCGGTGTAACCGGGATATCCCTCCAAAATAAAACCCCAAAAAGCCCCAAAGGCCCGGTTCAGGCTGGGGGGCAGGCAGGGCATGTCCCGTGCTGGTGACAAAAGTGTCGCTGTCCCTGCAGGAGGGGACAGGACGGGCTCAGGTACGGGATGGGGCTGCGCTGGAAATGTTTCCATCAAAGCGAGATTAAAAAAAAAAAAAAAAAAAAAAGGGAATTTCTTCTCCCCCACCCCTCAGCCTCATTAAACCTCGCCGCGGGTGAGGGGGGGGGATATCGGCCAGGCTGAGCTTTGCTAGGAGCGGGATTTGCGGGGGGAAAGGGCGGTTTAAACCCCGCGGTTTTACCGCGCAGAGCTGCGCGCCTCGGAGGAGAATCCCTCCGGCACCTCCCCGAGCCAGGTAAGGTGAGCTCCTCTTTCGGGCTTTTTTTATTCCGGGAAACGAGAAAAAAAAAAAAAAAAAAAAACCAAACCCAGCGCTGAGCCCCGCACGCCTTTCCCTTGGGGAAGGAGCCCCAAATTCGCGTTTTTGGGGGGAGCCCCGGGGCTGATGCCGATCTTTGGCCGGTTTCCTGAGCGAGATCAAAACCGGCAGCCGCAGACGCGTCTTTGGGGCCGTTCTTAGCGAGCGGTTTATGATTAACTTCCCCAGATTGTCCTTTTCCGTTTTAGGGCTTTTAAGCCGGGCACAAGCAGCGCGTTGTTCCTAAGGCGGGAGTCACAAGGATCCCTAAAATTTCCGCTGGTTGATTTTCCCCCCTCTGCGCCCCCCTCCTCCAGCGCGGGTTTGTTTACAGGCGAGAATCACCGGTTTGGGGGGGGTTAAAGCACCGGTTTTAACCCCTAGTTTGTTTGGTTTTCTTGCTACAGTGGAAGAAAATTGTAAAAAAAAAAAAAAAAAAAAAAAAAAAAAAAAAAAGCCTAAACTTAAAAAAAAAAAGCAACCCAGCCTAAACTTTAAAAAAAAAAAAAAATTCAAAAAGTAACACGCTCGGCCACAAAAAGTAGGAGCAGATGGCGGGTTAGGCGCTGGATATGGTATCAAAGTTTAATTCTTTCAACCTCGCAGGGAGATCAGTTCCCAGGCTTGCTTAGTCCCGGGCCGGACCATGTGAAATTCGGTTTTATGAGGGTTGGGAACAGCGGCGCGGGGGAAAATCGCCGCGGTGATCCGATTCCTTGCACACTCACACTCGCACACACACAAAAAAAAAAACTCCGCGGGTCCGGAGAGGGGAGAGCGTGAACTTCATCCCAGCAAGCTCGGGCACTCCCCGCTCTCCCTTTCTCACGGAAATTTTATACTTTTGGCGCTTTATTTGGTTGAGTTGGGGTTTTTTTTCCCCCATTTTTAAATCAATATATTCCCACGCGCAACACGTTGAGAGGAAGGATGTGGCGAAACTGTTGTGGCCACCTAAAAAAACCCAAAAAAACCTTTTTTTTTTTTTTCCCCCGTGAAATTCGCGGCCGTGCCCCGGGGACGTTGCAGGTGATGAATTTGGAGCTAGAGGAGATTTAGAGGCGATGGAATTACAGATCAGCGCCCAGCCACGAGCATCATTTCTCAGCCCCTAAAATCCCGGGCCAGGAGCTCCTGAGTGACCAAATATTCAACACCCGCACAGCAAAATCCCGTCTTTTCCCTAGGAAAAAAACTCCCCGGACTCGCTGCCCAGCCCTGCCCCTGTAAAAATTACCGGGGGACTTTTAATAAACTTATTTTATCAACTGGAAAAATTCAAGCCGAGAGCTGCTGGCAGCCCTTTTGTGCCGCCTAAACGCCCTCGTTAGCCCGAGCTGGAGATCACAGCCCCTAAAATGAGCCGCCCTTTAATTCCTTTATGGCCCTGCGCGTATTTCCAGGGATGTGTTTTTATGCCGGGCACAAACGGAGGGGTTCGCTGACCCCGGGCCGGGGGGATTTGCCGGGGAGGGGGGATTTCAGCCTCTGAGAGGCGCCGCAGCCTAATTAGAGCGTTAATAAGCTCTTGATGGTTCGGGGCGTGACTGCGCTGTCTCGCAAAAGGTCCCTGGGACGGGATTTAAACAAAGAAAGCGTCACCCCTGCCCCGGCGGGGCCCTGCTGGGGCCCGGGCCGGCGGGGGATGGGGCGGGGGACGGAGCCGGGGGGACACGGAGCGGGGGGGGGGACACGGATTTGGGGTGGGGGACACGGATTTGGGGTGGGGGACACGGAGCGGGGGGGACACGGATTTGGGGTGGGGGACACGGAGCTGGGGGGGGGACACGGATTTGGGGTGGGGGACACGGAGCTGGTGGGGGACACGGAGCGGGGGGGGACACGGAGCGGGGGGGACACGGATTTGGGGTGGGGGACACGGAGTTGGTGGGGGGGATACGGAGCGGGGGGGGACACGGAGCTGAGGGGGGACACGGATTTGGGGTGGGGGACACGGAGTTGGTGGGGGGGACACGGAGCGGGGGAGGACACGGAGTTGGTGGGGGACACAGATTTGGGGTGGGGGACACGGAGCGGGGGGGGACACGGAGCAGGGGGGGGACACGGAGCAGGGGGGGGGACACGGAGCTGAGGGGGGGGACACGGAGCTGAGGGGGGGACACGGAGCTGGGGGGGGGACACGGAGCTGGGGGGGGGACACGGAGAGGGGGGGGACACGGAGCGGGGGGGGGACACGGAGCTGGGGGGGGGACACGGAGCAGGGGGAGGGACACGGAGCTGAGGGGGGGGACACGGAGCTGGTGGGGGACACGGAGCGGGGGGGGACACGGAGCTGGGTGGGACACGGAGAGGGGGGGGACACGGAGCGGGGGGGGGACACGGAGCTGGGGGGGGGACACGGAGCAGGGGGGGGGGACACGGAGCTGAGGGGGGACACGGATTTGGGGTGGGGGACACGGAGCTGGGGGGGGACACGGAGCTGGGGGGGGACACGGAGCAGGGGGGGGGGACACGGAGCTGAGGGGGGACACGGATTTGGGGTGGGGGACACGGAGCTGGGGGGGGACACGGAGCTGGGGGGGACACGGAGCTGGGGGGGGACACGGAGCCGGGTCAGAGGACACGGAGCCCGGGGAGGGGACACAGAGCCGGGTCAGGGGACAGGAGCCGGTGGCTCCAGCCCCGGTGAGGTCCGGAGGACGGACAGGAGGGGACGTTGGGCTGGCAGCCCTTCCTCAGCGTTCCCGGGACAAATGGGCGGCTCCGGGAAGGGAGAACCGGGCCGGGGATGAAGGAGAGTGACGGTCCCGAGAGGGGACACGGACTGAGAGGGGACACGGACTGAGAGGGGACATGGACTGAGAGGGGACACGGACCCAGAGAGGGGGACAAAGACCCAGAGAGGGGACACGGACCCAGAGAGGGGGACAAAGACCCAGAGAGGGGGACAAAGACCCAGAGAGGGGGACAAAGACCCAGAGAGGGGACACGGCCTGAGAGGGGACACGGACCCAGAGAGGGGGACAAAGATCCAGAGAGGGGGACAAAGACCCAGAGAGGGGACATGGACCCAGAGAGGGGGACAAAGATCCAGAGAGGGGGACAAAGACCCAGAGAGGGGACATGGACCCAGAGAGGGGGACAAAGATCCAGAGAGGGGGACAAAGACCCAGAGAGGGGACATGGACCCAGAGAGGGGACACGGCCTGAGAGGGGACACGGACCCAGAGAGGGGGACAAAGATCCAGAGAGGGGACACGGACTGAGAGGGGACACGGACTGAGAGAGGGGGACAAAGACCCAGAGAGGGGACACGGACCCAGGGATGAAGAGGAGTCACGGCCCCGGGAGAGGGGACAGCGTCACGGGTGGGGACACGGTGCCGGGAGGGGGAGCCAGACCTAGGAGGGGACAAAGTCCCAGGAGAGGGGACACGGACACGGAAAGGGGACAGGGACCCGGGAGAGGAACACAGAAGGGACACGGACCTAGGACGGGGACACGGCCCCGAGTGGGGTCACAGGCCCAGAAAGGGGACAGGGATCCGAAAGGGGACACGGCCCCGGGAGAGGGGACAGGGATCTGGGATGGGGACACGGATCTGGGATGGGGACAGGGATCTGGGATGGGGACAGGGATCTGGGATGGGGACAGGGATCTGGGATGGGGACACGGATCTGGGATGGGGACACGGATCTGGGATGGGGACACGGATCTGGGAGGGGGACACGGCCCCAGCACTCCGGCGGTGCCAGGCGGTGCTAAACCCTAAACCCTAACCCCAAACCCCAAACTCCAAAGCCTAAAACCCTAAACCCAAACCCCAAAGCCTAAAACCCTAAACCCTAAACCCAAACCCCAAACTCCAAAACCCCAAACCCCAAACCCCAAACCCTAAACCCAAACCCAAACCCCAAAACCCCAAAACTCCAAACCTCAAACCCCCAAAACTCAAAACCCCAAAATTCAAAACCCCAAAACCCCAAAATCCCAAAACCCCCCAATCCACCCTAAAACCCCAAAACCCGCAAACCCCAAAACCCTAAATAAATAAATAAATAGATAAATAAATAAATATATTGATTATATTTCTAGAAAATATTATTTAAAATATTTATTTTAATAATCGAATGATCTCATCATTTAATCCTTTAATCCTTTAATCACTTAAGAATGCTTCTTATTTAAAACAGATGCTTATTAATTAAAATATTAATTAAATAATTCAAATATTATCTCTTTATTATAAAGATTATCTATTTATTCATTAAAATATTTTCTATTTTATTCAATTTTTTTTTTTGGTGCTGTCCCAGCCAATAAGCTCGGGCCAAAAAATCGCTTTTTCCTATGTAAAAAAAATTAATATATATTGAATAGATTTAGCAGAGATTTTGTGTGTTTTATATCGATTTTAATAGATTTAATAATAGATTTGATATCGATTTAATATCGATTTAATCGATAAAAATTCCGGTTCTTACCTGGGGCTTGTCCCCGGGGCCGGGGAAAGAACGAAGGAAAATCCCAGCTCAGGCCAGGGAAGGGAAATTCGGGAGCCTTGGGATGGGAACCTGCGGGGCTGGGAATGCAGGGAACGCAGGGAAATGCAAATTAAATGCAAATAAAATGCAAGAAAATTCAATTAAATTCAATGAAGTGCAAGGGAATGCAAGGAAATGCAAGAAAAGACAAGGAAATGTAGGGAAAATGCAATTAAATGCAAGAAAACTCAATTAAATTCAATTAAGTGCAAGGGAATGCAAGGGAAATGCAAGAAAAGACAAGGAAATGTAGGGAAAATTCAATTAAATACAAGAAAATGCAAGAAAAGACAAGAAAATGTAGGGAAAATGCAATTAAATGCAAGAAAATGCAAGAAAAGACAAGAAAATGCAAGGAAAATGCAATTAAAATGCAAGAAAATTCAATTAAATTCAATGAAATGCAAGGAAATGCAAGGAAAATTCAAGAAAATACAAGGAAATGCAAGGGAAATGCAACTAAATGCAAGAAAGTGCAGGGAAAATGAAAGAAAAGATAAGAAAATGCAAGGGAAATGCAATTAAATACAAGAAAACTCAATTAAATTCAATGAAGTGCAAGGAAATGCAAGGAAAATGCAATTAAAAGCAAGAAAATTCAATTAAATTCAATTAAGTGCAAGGAAATGCAAGGAAATGCAAGAAAAGACAAGGAAATGCAAGGGAAATGCAATTAAAATACAAGAAAACTCAATTAAATTCAATTAAGTGCAAGGAAATGCAAGGGAAATGCAAGAAAAGACAAGAAAATGTAGGGGAAATGCAATTAAAATGCAAGAAAATGCAAGGAAAATGCAATTAAATGCAAGAAAGTGCAGGGGAAATGCAAGAAAAGACAAGGAAATGCAAGGAAAATGCAAATAAAATACAAGAAAATTCAATTAAATTCAATTAAATGCAAGGAAATGCAAGGAAAATGCAAGAAAAGACAAGGAAATGCAAGGAAAATGCAATTAAATGCAAGAAAATTCAATTAAATTCAATTAAGTGCAAGGAAATGCAGGGAAAATGAAAGAAAAGACAAGGAAATGTAGGGAAATGCAATTAAATACAAGAAAATTCAATTAAATTCAATGAAGTGCAAGGAAATGCAAGGAAAATGCAAGAAAAGACAAGGAAATGTAGGGAAAATGCCATTAAATGCAAGAAAGTGCAAGAAAAGAAAAGGAAATGCAAGGAAAATGCAATTAAAAGCAAGAAAACTCAATTAAATTCAATTAAGTGCAAGGAAATGCAAGGAAATGCAAGAAAAGACAAGGAAATGTAGGGAAAATGCAATTAAATTCAATTAAGTGCAAGGAAATGCAAGGAAATGCAAATAAAATTCAATTAAATTCAATTAAATTCAATTAAGTGCAAGGAAATGCAAGGAAAATGCAAGAAAAGACAAGGAAATGCAAGGGAAATGCAATTAAAATGCAAGAAAACTCAATTAAATTCAATTAAATGCAAGAAAATGCAAGAAAATACAGGGAAATGCAAAGGAAATGCAATTAAATGCAAGAAAGTGCAGGGAAAATGAAAGAAAAGATAAGAAAATGCAAGGGAAATGCAATTAAAATGCAAGAAAATTCAATTAAATTCAATTAAGTGCAAGGAAATGCAAGGAAAATGCAAGAAAAGACAAGAAAATGTAGGGAAAATGCAATTAAAATGCAAGAAAATGCATGAAAATTCAATTAAATGCAAGGAAATGCAAGGAAAATGCAAGAAAAGACAAGGAAATGTAGGGAAAATGCCATTAAATGCAAGAAAATGCAAGAAAAGAAAAGGAAATGCAAGGAAAATGCAATTAAAATGCAAGAAAATTCAATTAAATTCAATTAAGTGCAAGGAAATGCAAGGAAAATTCAAGAAAAGACAAGGAAATGTAGGGAAAATGCAATTAAATGCAAGAAAGTGCAGGGGAAATGAAAGAAAAGACAAGGAAATGCAAGGGAAATGCAATTAAAATTCAATTAAATTCAATTAAGTGCAAGGAAATGCAAGGAAAATTCAAGAAAATACAAGAAAATGCAAGGGAAATGCAATTAAATGCAAGAAAATGCAAGAAAAGACAAGAAAATGCAAGGAAAATGCAATTAAAATGCAAGAAAATTCAATTAAATTCAATTAAGTGCAAGGAAATGCAAGGAAAATGCAAGAAAAGACAAGGAAATGTAGGGAAAATGCCATTAAATGCAAGAAAACTCAATTAAATTCAATTAAGTGCAAGAAAATGCAAGGAAAATGCAAGAAAATACAGGGAAATGCAAGGGAAGTGCAATTAAATGCAAGAAAATACAGGGAAATGCAAGGGAAGTGCAATTAAATGCAAGAAAATACAGGGAAATGCAAGGGAAGTGCAATTAAATGCAAGAAAATGCAATTAAAAGCAAGAAAAATGCGATTAAAAGCAAGAAAATGCAACAAAATTCAAGAAAATACAAGAAAATGCAAGAAAGTGCAAGAAAAATGCAATTAAATCCAAGGAAATGCAAGAAAAATGCAATTAAATGCAATAAGAAATTAATAATTCCACGAATAATTCCAGTACTAAATTAATAATTCCACCAATGATTCCACCAATAATTCCAATAATAAATTAATAATGCCACCAATAATTCCCCCAATAATTCCAATAATAAATTAATATTTCCACCAATGATTCCACCAATAATTCCAATAATAAATTAATAATGCCACCAATAATTCCTCCAATAATTCCAAGAATAATTCCAATAATAAATTAATAATTCCACCAATAATCCCATCAATAATTCCAATCATACATTAATAATTCTACCAATAGTCCCACCAATAATTCCAATAAAAATTCCAGTAATTATTTAATAATTCCACCAATAATTCCTCCAATAATTCCACCAATAACTCCAATACTAAATTAATAATCCCACCAATAATTCCACCAATATTCCCACCTATAATTCCAATAATAAATTAATAATCCCACCAATAATCCCACCAATAATTCCACCAATAACTCCAATACTAAATTAATAATCCCACCAATAATTCCACCAATAATGCCAATAATAATTCCCATAATAAATTAATAATTCCACCCATAATTCCACTAATAATTCCAATAATAAATTAATAATTCCACCAATAATTCCACCAATAACTCCAATAATAAATTAATAATTCCACCAATAATTCCACCAATAATGCCAATAATAATTCCCATAATAAATTAATAATTCCACCAATAATGCCAATAATAATTCCCATAATAAATTAATAATACCACCAATAATTCCACCAATAATTCCAATATTAAATTAATAATTCCACCAATAATTCCACCAATAATGCCAATAATAATTCCCATAATAAATTAATAATTCCACCCATAATTCCACTAATAACTCCAATATTAAATTAATAATTCCACCAATAATTCCACCAATAACTCCAACACTAAATTAATAATTCCACCAATAAATCAATAATTCAATTAATTATTAATCCCACCAAGAATTCCGTGCCGGGACTGGCCGGCGGCCTCGGGGCGGCGCTCGGGGCCTTTTTTTTTTTCCCATTTTTTCCCTTTTTTCTTTTTTTTTTTTCGCCCCCGAGGGAAAGGAGGGAAAAGCAAAAAAGGTTCGGGGTCAAAGTTGAGGTTTTTGGTTTAAGGGAAGGTGAAATAAAAAGTAAAAAATAAAAAATAAAAAATAAAAAATATAAAAAAATTTAAAAATAAATTAAAAAATAAAAATAAAAAATTAAAAAAATAAAAATAAAAATAAAAATAAAAATAAAAATAAAAATAAAAATAAAAATAAAAATAAAAATAAAAATAAAAATAAAAATAAAAATGAAAATAAAAATAAAAATAAAAATAAAAATAAAAATAAACTATAAAATAAATATAAAATATAAAATACAATAATAAATAAAAAATAATACATTAAAATAAAATAAAATAAAATAAAATAAAATAAAATAAAATAAAATAAAATAAAATAAAATAAAATAAAATAAAGTAATAAAGTGAAATGGAGTGAAGTAAAATGAAATAAAATGAGCCCCATCAGGGCACCCTAAAACCAGAACTAAACCCCATTAGGGCACCCTAAAGCACGACTAAACCCCATCAGGATCCCCTAAACCGGGACCAAACCCCATCAGGGCACCCTAAAACCGGAACAAACCCCACTGGAGCCCCTAAACCGGGACCAACCCCATTGGAGCCCCTAAACCGGGACCAAACCCCACTGGAGCCCCTAAACCGGAACAAACCCCACTGGAGCCCCTAAACCGGGACCAAACCCCACTGGAGCCCCTAAACCGGGACCAACCCCACCTGGGCACCCTAAAACCGGAACCAAATCCCACTGGGGGACCCTAAAACCGGAACCAACCCCACTGGAACCCCTAAACCGGGACCAACCCCATTGGAACCCCTAAACCGGGACCAACCCCCATTGGGGCACCCTAAAACCGGGACCAAACCCCACTGGAGCCCCTAAACCGGGACCAAATCCCATTGGGGGACCCTAAAACCGGGACCAAACCCCACTGGAGCCCCTAAACCGGGACCAACCCCACTGGGCACCCTAAAACCAGAACCAAACCCCACTGGGGCCCCTAAACCGGAACCAAACCCCACTGGGGCCCCTAAAACCGGGACCAAACCCCATCAGGGCACCTTAAAACCGGGACCAAATCCCACTGGGGCCCCTAAACCAGGACCAAACTGGGCCAGGGGGTCCTGGCTGGGATTTGTGCCCCGGGATCTCTGGGAGGAGCTGATCCCGATCCTGATCCTGATCCCAATCTGGATCCTGATCCCAATTCCTATTGCAGTCCCAATTCCCATTCCAATCCCAATCCCCATCCCAGTCCCAGTCCCAATCCTCATCCCATTCCCAACCCCATTCCCAATCCCAATCCCGATCCTGATACCAATCCCAATCCTGATCCCAGTCCTGATCTCAATCCCCATCCTGATCTCCATCCCAATCCCATTCTCAACCCCATTCCCAACCCCGATCCCAATCCCAATCCCAATCCCAACCCCAATTCTGGCCCCATTCCCCACCCCATTCCCGACCCCAATGCCAACCCCAATGCTGATTCCCAGTCCTGATCCCAATCCCGATCTTGATCCCAATCCTAAACCCAACCCCAAACCCAATCCCATTTCTGATCCCAATCCCATTCCTGACCCCATTCCCAATCCCAATCTCATTCCCATTCCCATTCCCATTCCCATTCCCAATCCCATTCCCATTCCCAATCCCAATCCCATTCCTATTCCCATTCCCATTCCCCTTCCCGTTCCCGTTCCCATTCCCAATCCCAATCCAATCCCATTCCCAATTCCATTCCCAATCCAATCCCAATCCCAATCCCAAACCCAATCCCATTCCTGTTCCCAATCCCATTCCCATTCCCAATCCCAATCCCGTTCCCATTCCCATTCCCAATCCCATTCCCATTCCCATTCCCATTCCCCTTCCCATTCCCCTTCCCGTTCCCAATCCAATCCCAATCCCAATCCCAATCCCATTCCCATTCCCGTTCCCGTTCCCATTCCTGTTCCCATTCCCATTCCCATTCCCATTCCTGTTCCCGTTCCCATTCAATTCCCATTCCCGTTCCCATTCCCGTTCCCAATCCCGATCCCGATCCCAACCCGCGCCGCTCCCGCCCCATTTTGGGGCCTTTCCTTTCCTTTCCCAGTTTTTCCTCTCCCCCTCTGCAGATCCGCTCCCGAGCCTTGATGTATTAATGAAGCCCCTAATTAGATGGATTCATTAATTAACACATCCCCCAGGGGGATCCCCCTTCCCTCCGCGCCCCTTTTCCCCAAATTAAGGAAAAAAATCCCTTTAAAAGCAGAACCCAGCTCAGGAAATCCCAAATCCCAGCTCATCCCACGGGGCCAATTAGCGGGAAAAGCTTAATTAACACTAATTAACAGGGAGGGAAAGGCGGCGGCAGATCCGGCACAAACTCCTCGGGATAACCCCGGGAATTCCCAAACTTTTTTCAGGATAAATGTGGAATTATCGGCCCCAAATGGCGGCCGGGAACTCCCTGAGAGAATTCAAATTTAATTAAATTTAATTAATTACCGGATTAAATCATTTAAAGTGCCTTTGCACCCTCGCGGCTGAGCTCCGCCCCATTTTAATATCAAAAATGTGAATTAATCGGCCCGCGTTAATATTAAATATATTAATTAATTGCCACAATCTAAAATCAAAAATGCTAATTAATCGCCCCATTTTAATATTAAATATATTAATTAATTGCCACAATCTAAAATCAAAAATGCTAATTAATCGCCCCATTTTAATATTAAATATATTAATTAATTGCCACAATCTAAAATAAAAAATGCGAATTAATAATCCCATTTTAATATTAAAAATATGAATTAGTAGTCCCATTTTAATATTAAAAATAGGAATGAATTGCCCCAATTTAAAAATCAAAAATGCTAATTAATAGTCCCAATTTAATATTAAAAATAGGAATTAATTGCCTCAATTTAAAATAAAAATTGTTAATTAATCATTCCATTTTAATATTAAAAATATTAATTAATTGCCCCATTTTAAAATAAAAAATGTTAATTAATCGCCCCATTTTAATATTAAATATATGAATTAATCGCCCCAATTTAAAATCAAAACTGCTAATTAATCGTCCCATTTTAATATTAGAAATGTTAATTAACCCCAGGATATGAATAACCCTCGAATCTGATTTTTAATTCATTTTTTTCCCGAGAGTTTTCCTTTTTTTTTTTTAGGA
This sequence comes from Vidua macroura, assembly GCF_024509145.1. NCBI lineage: Eukaryota > Metazoa > Chordata > Aves > Passeriformes > Viduidae > Vidua > Vidua macroura. Next base: position 2,428,192 of record NC_071597.1, on the reverse strand, counting down.
ATTCCTTCGAATTCCTTCAGAGCTCCTGTGGAATATTGGGAACGAAATGGGAATTTTCGCACGAATTCTCTGTTGGCTAAAAAAAAAAATTAATTAATTTAAAAAAAGGTTGAATTAATCAATTAAGGGGAATGAATGACTTATAGGGGTTTTAATGGGCTCCTCCCGCGCTGGAAATTCGTAAATTCCCTTTAATTTTCCTCCTTAGGGGTGGAGAAAATTCCCTGGGAATGCAGCGGGAAATTCCGGGAAATTCGGAATTTTGGGATGTGAAATCTTCCCTTCCCGTCGGGAAAAATGGGGGGAAAGGGAAAAACACGAGAGGGTTTGTATTTGTATTCTTATTTTATTTAAAATTTATTTTTATTTTTATTTTTAATACTTTTAGAATTATTTTAATGTTAATTTTATTTTTATTTTAATGTTAATTTTATTTTTTATTTTTATTTTAATTTATATTTTTATTTTTATTTTAATTTTATTTTTTATTTTTATTTTAATTTATATTTTTATTTTTATTTTAATGTTATTTTGATTTTCATTTTTATTTTTATTTCTATTTCTATTTCTATTTCTATTTCTATTTCTATTTCTATTTCTATTTCTATTTTTATTTCTATTTTTATTTCTATTTTATTATTTTTATTTTTATTAAAATGTTTTTTTATTTTTATTTTTATTTTACATGTTTATTTTAATTTTTATTTTATTTTTAATTTTATTTTTTAATCTTTAACTTTATCTTTATCTTGATCTTTACATTATTATTTATTATTATTATTATTATTATTATTATTATTATTATTATTACTATTATTATTATTACCGGATTCAAACCAAGCCATGCGAAGCCACCACATAATTATAATTATAAATACAATTCTTTTTATTATTATCATTATTTTTCTTATTGTCATCATTATTTCTTTATATTTTTAATAGATTTCTATTTTTGATTTTTATTTTAGTTTCCATTTTAATCTTAATTTTAGTTTTCACTTTAGACGTAATTTAAATTCTAATTCCAATTTTAATTTTAATTATAATTTTAATTAACTTTCATTCCAATTTTATAATTTTAAAACAAAGTAAAGGCGGAATAAAAAAGGAATAAAAAAGGAAATAAAAACGGAATGAAAAGGGAATTAAAAGGGAATAAAAACGGAATAAAAACGGAATAAAAAAGGAATAAAAAAGGAATAAAAAGGGAGTAAAAAGGGAATAAAAACGGAATAAAAAATAAATAAAAACGGAATAAAAAAGGAATAAAAAGGAATAAAAAGGAATAAAAAAAGAATAAAAACGGAGTAAAAAGGGAATAAAAACGGAATAAAAAGGGAATAAAAAAGGAATAAAAAGGGAATAGAAAAGGAATAAAAAAGGAATAAAAAGGGAATAAAAACGGAATAAAAACGGAGTAAAAAGGGAATAGAAAAGGAATAAAAAAGGAATAAAAAGGAATAAAAACGGAATAAAAACGGAATAAAAACGGAATAAAAAAGGAAAAAAAAAAAGGAATAAACTCGGAGTTTTTTTACCCCGATGAGGAGAAAACATTCCCGGGGGAAAATCCAAACGATCCGAAGGTTTCACAATTCCAACTCCGGAAATGAAAATGCTCAAAGTTCAATTTCACAGCGATCAAAATTTCCATTCCCAGCTCTCAAAATTCAATTTAGCAAAAGGGAAATGATGGAAATGTAAATGATCCAAATTTTAATTATTCGAATTTAAATGATCGAAACGGGAAAAACCCGCAAAACCCGAGCAGGTCACTTACCCGGCCCTGCCTTTCCTCGCCGATTTTCCTTTTTATTATTATTTTTTTTCAAAATCCAAATGTTTCTCATCCCCTTAAAAAATCCCGGGAAGTGCAGAAATCTGTTAAAAATCCCGGGAAGTGCAGAAATCCCGTTAAAACATTTCCCATTCCCCATTAAAAATCCTGAGAAATGCAGAAATAATCCCATTAAAAATCTCGAGAATTGCCGAATTCCCATTAAAATCCCGGGAAATGCCGAAATCCATTACAATTCCCGGGAAATGCCGAGTTCCCATAAAAACATTCCCGGGAAATGCCGAATTCCCATAAAAACATTCCCGGGAAATGCCGAATTCCCATTAAAAATCCCGGGAAATGCCGAGCCCGGTCCTGAGCCCGGTCCCGATCCCAACCCCGACAGGGACAGGGATCCCGATCCCAATCCCGGTCCCGATCCCGGTCCCGATCCCGATCCCGATCCCGATCCCGATCCCGATCCCGATCCCGGTCCCGATCCCGATCCCGATCCCGATCCCGATCCCGATCTCGATCCCGATCCCGGTCCCGATCCCGATCCCGATCCCTGCCCCGGTCCCGGTCCCGATCCCGATCCCGATCCCTGCCCCGGTCCCGATCCCGGTCCCGATCCCGGTCCCGATCCCGGTCCCCATTCCGCCCGGGAGGGCTCCAGGCCCTCCTGCCACGTTTCGGTCCCTCCTGCCCCCGGTCCGGGAGGGGGTCCCGAGCCCGGTTCCGATCCCGATCCCATCCCGATCCCGATCCCGGTCCCGGTCCCGGTCCCGGTCCCAGTTCTGGTCCCGGTGCGATCCCTGCCCCGGTCCCACTTCCGGTCCCGATCCCGATCCCTGCTCCGGTCCCGATCCCGATCCCGATCCCTGCCCCGGTTCCGGTTCCGGTTCCGGTTCAGATCCCGATCCCGGTCCCTGCCCCGGTGCCGGTGCCGGTTCCGGTTCCGGTTCCGGTTCCGGTGCCGGTCCCGATCCAGATCCCGATCCCTGCCCCGGTCCCGGTTCCGATCCCGATCCCATCCCGGTCCCGATCCCTGCCCCGGTCCCGGTCCCGGTCCCGATCCCTGCCCCGGTGCCGGTTCCGATCCCGATCCCATCCCGGTCTCGATCTCTGCCCCGGTCCCGGTCCCGGTCCCGGTCCCGATCCCTGCCCCGGTCCCGGTCCCGGTCCCGGTCCCTGCCCCGGTGCCGGTCCCGGTCCCGGTGCCGGCGGGAAGGGGCGGGAGCCGCGGCCGGAGCCGCTCCCGGGAAGGGCCGGGGCGCTCCCTGCGCCGCCGCTGCCGCCCGGGAAAGCGGCGGAGCGAGCTCGGCTCGGGCCAATCCGGGCTTAACAGGGCCGGGCCCGGCCCCGGGCTCGGTTTTACCGGGAAATTCCGCGGGGAGAGGATTTTATTCAATATAAAAGCGCCCGCAGCCCCTCCCTGCTCCGTTTTCATGAAAATTCCCATTTTTTACAGGATTTTAGTTCATATAAACCTCTCCCAGCCCCTCCCTGGTCTTTTATTTTTATTTTTATTTTTATTTTTATTTTTATTTTTATTTTTATTTTTATTTTTGTTTTTATTTTTGTTTTTGTTTTTGTTTTTATTTTTATTTTTTTCCCAACCTGTCCTAAACCTTCCAGCCTGTCCTAAACTTTCCAGCATGTCCTAAACCTTCCCAGCCTTTCCTAAACCTTCCAGCGTGTCCTAAACCTTCCCAGCCTTTCCTAAATTTCCCAGCCTTTCCCAAACTTCCCAGCCTGTCCTAAATTTCCCAGCTTTTCCTAAACTTCCCAGCCTGTCCTAAACTTTTCCAGCCTTTTCCATCCTTTCCCAAACCTTCCCAAACTTCCCAGCCTGTCCTAAAGCTTCCCAGCCTTTTCCAGCCTTTCCCAACCCTTCCCAAACTTCCCGGCCTGTCCTAAACTTTCCCGCCTGTCCTAAACATTCCCACCTTTCCCAAACTTTCCCATCCATTTTCCAGCCTTTCCCAAACTTTCCCGGCCTTTTCCAAACTTGCCCAACCCTTTTTCCAGCCTTTCTCAGCCTTTCCCAAACTTTTCCAGCCCTTTCCCCAGCCCTTTCCCAGCCTTCTCCTGGGCCTTTTCCAGCCCCTTTCCCATCCCTTTTCCACGTCCCTTTCCCAGCTCTTTCCCAGCCCTTTTCCCAGCCTTTCCCAAACCTTCCCAGCTTTTTCCAGGGCCCTTTTCCAGGCATTTTCCAGCCCCTTTCCAGGCTTTTCCAGGTCCTTTTTTTTAGCCCTTTCCCACCCCTTTTCCAGCCTTTTCTAGGGCCTTTTTCCAGGGCCTTTTCCCCATCCCTTTTCCAACCTTTCCCATCCTTTCCCATCTTTTACCCAGCCCTTTCTAGGGCCCTTTCCCCATCCTTTTCCTGTCCCTTTCCCGTCCCTTTTCCCGCTTTTTCCATCCCTTTTCCCACTTTTCCCACCCTTTCCCATCCCTTTTCCAACCTTTCCCATTTTTCCCACTTTCCCCGTCCATTTACCATCCCTTTCCCATCCCTTTTCCCGTCCTTTTCCCATCATTTTCCATCCTTTCCATCCCTTTTCCCGTCCCTTTCCCGTCCCCGCCGCTCCCGCCCGGCCCCTCAGGCCGATCCGGAGCCGCTCCCGGTAAATCCCGCCCGCTTTTCCCGAATTTCCGCGATTTCCCCCCAGCTTTGTCTCCTGTCCGCCTCCCATCTCCTCTGCCAGGCGCGTCCCTCATTCCTTAATTAAATCCCTTCATTAAATTCCTTAATTAAGCCCCGCCTCTCCGCTCCGGCTCCGGCTCTGCCCCGCCGGGATTTGCCCAAGTCCGGCCCCGCTTTGCTCGCTGATCCCGAGGCTCAAATGTCACCCCCGGGACAAACCGGGACTGGGGATAAACCGGGATCGAAAGGATAAACCGGGACTAGAGATAAACCGGGACTAGAGATAAACCGGGACCGAGGGGATAAACCGGGACTGGGGATAAACCGGGACTGGGGATAAACAGGGAATGAGAGGATAAACCGGGAATGAGAGGATAAACCGGGACCGAGGGGATAAACCGTGACCGAGAGGATAAACCGGGAATGAGAGGATAAACCGGAACCGAGGGGATAAACCGGGACTGAGGCGGCAAACCGGGATCAAAAGGATAAACCGGGATCAAGGGGATAAACCGGGACTAAGAATAAATCCGGAATGAGAGGATAAACAAGGACCGAGGGGATAAACCGGGAATGAGAGGATAAACCAGGACCGAGGGGATAAACCGGGACTGGAGATAAACCGGGATCGAAAGGATAAACCGGGACTGAGGCGGCAAACCGGGAATAAACCGGGATCGAAAGGATAAACCGGGACTGAGGATAAACCAGGACCGAGGCGATAAAACCGGGACTGGGGATAAACCGGGAATGAGAGGATAAACCGGGATCGAGGGATAAACCGGGACCGAGGGGATAAACCGGGAATGAGAGGATAAACCGGGATCGAGGGATAAACCGGGAATGAGAGCATAAACCGGGACCAGGGGATAGACCGGACTGGAGATAAACCGGGATCGAAAGGATAAACCGGGACTGAGGATAAACCAGGACCGAGGGGATAAAACCGGGACTGAGGGGATAAACCGGGACCGAGGTGACAAACCAGGACCGAGGGGATAAACCGGGATAAACCCGGGATCGAGGGGACAAACCGGGACGGTCCTGCCATCACCCCGCTCCCGACATTTGCTCCCTTCCCGTTCCCGGGAGCCGGCGGGGAACTGGGGAGGAAAAACGGGGAGGAAACAAGGAAAAACCGGGATTAAAATTTCAGGGATTTGGGGAGGGAAGACGGGGAGGAAACAAGGAAAAAACGGGATTAAAATTTCAGGGACTTGGGGAAGAAGCACGGGGAGGAAACAAGGAAAAATTCGGGATTAAAATATCAGGGATTTGAGGAGGGAACACGGGGAGAAAGCAACGAAAACTTCGGGATTAAAATTTCAGGGTATCTCGGGCTAAAAGTGAACTTTTTTTCTTTTTTTCTTCCATTTTTTAAAAAATTTTTGAATTATTTTTTAAAAACTAATTATCAAAAATCGTCTTGTTGGAAAAGCACGAAGGAAAAGGATGCCGGGCAGGGAGAAGGGCAGGAATGAGCCCTTGGAAAAGAGCCAGCGCTCGTGTCCTCCCGCCCGCTCCGTGGCAAAACCTCCCTCGTAAAAGTCACCTCCCTCCTGCCCGGCCCCAAAACCGCCCGGGGAGAACTTTTTACGAGCCCGGGACAAAGTTCAGTCCCACTCCCGGGACAAAGCTCAGTCCCACTCCCGGGAAAAGTTCCACCCAACTCCCGGGAGAAAATTCCATCCTACTCCCGGGACAAAGCTCAGTCCCACTCCCGGGAGAAAATCCACCCAACTCCCGGGACAAAATCATCCAACTCCCGGGACAAAGTTCTAGTCCCATTCCCGGGAGAAAATCCACCCAACTCCCGGGACAAAGCTCATTCCCGCTCTCGAGACAAAATTCATCCAGCTCCTGGGACAAAGTTCAGTCCCACTCCCGGGACAAAGTTCCAGCCAACTCCCGGGAGAAAATTCACCCAACTCCCTGGAGAAAATTCCATCTTACTCCCGGGACAAAGCTCAGTCCCATTCCCGGGAGAAAATTCACCCAACTCCCGGGACAAAGTTCAGTCCCACACCCGGGACAAAGTTCAGTCCCACTCCCGGGAGAAAATTCCACTCAACTCCAGGGAGCAAATTCACCCAACTCCTGGGACAAAATTCAGTCCCACTCCCGAGACAAAATTCATCCAACTCCTGGGACAAAGTTCAGTCCCACTCCCGGGAGAAAATTCCACTCAACTCCCGGGAGCAAATTCACCCAACTCCCGAGACAAAATTCATCCAACTCCTGGGACAAAGTTCAGTCCCACTCCCGGGACAAAATCATCCAACGCCCGGGACAAGTTCCGTCCCACTCCCGGGAGAAAATTCACCCAATTCCCGGGACAAAGCTCAGTCCCGCTCCGGGAGAAAATTCACCCAATTCCCGGGACAAAGTTCAGTCCCGCTCCCGGGAGAAAATTCACCAATTCCCGGGACAAAGCTCAGTCCCACTCCCGGGAGAAAATTCACCCAATTCCCGGACAAAGCTCAGTCCCGCTCCCGGGAGAAAATTCACCCAATTCCCGGGACAAAGCTCAGTCCCGCTCCCGGGAGAAAATTCACCCAATTCCCGGGACAAAGCTCAGTCCCGCTCCCGGGAGAAAATTCACCCAATTCCCGGGACAAAGTTCAGTCCCACTCCCGGAAGAAAATCATCCAACTCCTGGGACAAGTTCAGTCCCACGCCCGGGAGAAAATTCACCCAATTCCCGGGACAAAGTTCAGTCCCGCTCCCGGGAGAAAATTCACCCAATTCCCGGGACAAAGCTCAGTCCCGCTCCCGGGAGAAAATTCACCCAATTCCCGGGACAAAGCTCAGTCCCGCTCCGGGAGAAAATTCACCCAGCTCCAGGGACAAAATTCCATCCCACTCCCGGGACGAAGTTCCGTCCCACTCCCGGGACAAAGCTCAGTCCCACTCCCGGGACAAAATTCCATCCCACTCCCGGGACAAAGCTCAGTCCCACTCCCGGGACAAAATTCCACCCCACTCCCGGGCCAAAGTTCCGTCCTTCCCTCCCCATCCCCGTCCCCCCGGGCCGCTTCCCCTCGGGTTTCGGTGGAGTTTAAACCCCCAAACCTTGCAGCGAGAGCTGGGTCGGACCTGGCCTTGAGCCGCGGGATTTTGGGACCATCTGGAGCTGAACTCGGATTCCAGCGGGGTTTTTTTTTTTGGGGGGGGGAAGGGGTTTAGGAGTCCTTGGCATTGCCGGGATATGGTGGGAGAGCCCCGCGTTTGTCCCGGGTTTTTCCTGGATATCCCACGCAGAAAAATCCCGCGCCGCTCTGTCCCGCTCGCCGCTCCTGCTGCTTTTTCCTCCTAAATGTGAATTTTGGAGCCGCGACTTTGGGAGAACGAGGTGGCAGAAGGGGGGAGCAGCGCCGGGATGAGGCAAATCCATGGAAGAACCTCGGGAATGCGGGATGGGAGCCCTCCTCCCCCCGGGAGAGGGGCCCGGGGGATTTTTTTCCCTCTTTTCCCGTTTTTTTTTTCGGGGATTTTATGGCTCCTGGCTGTGCAGTGTCAGCGTTTCACACCCTCCACGGCCGAGCTTCCCCTTTCTCCGCTCCCCCGCGAAGTTCAGATCGCAAAGAGATCAAAAAAACCCCAAAAAACCCTCAAAAAAAAAAAAAAAAACAAAAAAAAACAACAAAACCCCAAAACTTCATCCCGGCGCTTTGCGGGTGCCTCATCCACCGCGAAGGAACCAAATCCATCCAAAAGCCCCACAATTAATTAAAAAAATAAAATAAAATAAAATAAAATAAAATAAAATAAAATAAAATAAAATAAAATAAAATAAAATAAAATAAAATAAAATAAAATAAAATGAAATAAAAGCCAGGATCGCAGCGCTAAGCTCGGCTTGCCTCCCCTGCTCCTTTAATCCCGGCCTAGAAAGATCGCGGCCTTTTAAGGTCTCTTCTCTCCTTTTGAAGGGCTCTGCCCACCCCCAGAGCCGCTGCCCCTCATATTTTATTTTTATTCACGTGCCGGGATTTTGTTTCTTTCCCTTTCCAGGAGGAGGAGGAGGAGGAGGAGGAGGAGGAGGAGGGATTAGCGCGGAGGAATTTCGGGACGGACAGAGAGGACAGGAGGAATCCAGGGATGGCTTTTTTGTTGTTTTTAATTTATTTTATTTTTTTTTTTTTAGGGGATTAGAGACGTCTGACCTTGGAGGTCGCAGGTCACGGTCTCGAGTGTGGGGTTTGAAGCGCGAGGTAGGGAAAAAAAAAACCAAAACAAAACAAAAAAAAACAAACCCCCCAAAACGAGCGGAATTTGGGAAAAAACAAGGCAGAATTATGGGATGCATACCTGAGCCCCCCCCGGGAGGAGGGAGGGAAGGAGGGGCCACAGGCTCGTTATTTATTGCTCGGGAGGCCCCAGAGCCGGGAATTTTCGGGGGGAAAAAAAGGAAAAAAGGAAAAAAAAAGGGAAAAAAAGGGGGGGGGAAGGAAAATAAAGAAAAAAGGGGAAAAAAGGGAAAAAAGGAAAAGAAGGGAAAAAAGAAAAAAAAGAAAAAAAAAAAGAAAAAAGGAGAAAAAAGGAAAAAAGGGAAAAAGGAAAAAAAGGAAAAAGAGAAAAAAGGGAAAAAGAGAAAAAAGGGAAAAAAGGGAAAAAGAGAAAAAAGGGAAAAGAGAAAAAAAGAAAAAAAGGGAAAAAAGGGAAAAAAGAGAAAAAAGGAATAAAAAAGGAAAAAAGGAAAAGAAAGGAAAAAAAGAAAAAAGGGGAAAAAAGGCAAAAAAAAGGGAAAAAAGGGGGAAAAGGAAAAACAGGAAAAAAGAAAAAAAGGGGAAAAAAGGAAAAAAACGGGAAAAAAAGAAAAAAAAAGGGAAAAAAAAAGAAAAAAAGGTGGAAAAAAGAAAAAAGGAAAAAAAGGGGGAAAAGGAAAAAAAAGGAAAAAAGGAAAAGAAAGGAAAAAAGGGAAAAAAGGAAAAAAGGAAAAAAGGAAAAAAGAAAAAAGAAAAAAAGGGAAAAAGGGAAAAAAAGGAAAAAATGAAAAGAAAGGAAAAAAAAGGGAAAAAAAGGAAAAAAAGGAAAAGAAAAGAAGGAAAATGGGAAAAAAAGGGAAAAAAAAAAAAAAAAAAGAAAAAAAGGAAAATCCCAGGCCCGGGGAGGAGGGAGGGGAGCGAGGAAGGGGAGAGAGGAGGAAAATCCCCCAAAAAATAAAAGCAGAGCGGCTCCAGCCGGAGACGGGAGCTCCAAAAGAATTCCTGGGAATGGCTCGCAGCTCCGTGCCTCAGTTTCCCCGCTGAGGGTGGAAAAATCGGGGGGGGGGGGGGGGGGAAATGGGGGAAAAGTTCAAGGTTTGGAAATGCGGGATTAAAAAAATATTTTGGAATAAAACCCCACAGGGAAGGACTCGCAGGGGATTTCCTGCTCTTTTTCCCGGCCTGGAAAAGGATCGGGAATGTGGGAAAAGGGTCGGGAATGGTGGGAAAAGGGTCGGGAATGTGGGAAAAGGGTCGGGAATGTGGGAAAAGGATCAGGAATGTGGGAAAAGGGTCGGGAATGGTGGGGAAAGGGTCGGGAATGTGGGAAAAGGATCGGGAATGGTGGGAAAAGGATCGGGAATGGTGGGAAAAGGGTCGGGAATGGTGGGAAAAGGGTCGGGAATGTGGGGAAAAGGGTCGGGAATGGTGGGAAAAGGATCGGGAATGGTGGGAAAAGGGTCGGGAATGTGGGAAAAGGGTCGGGAATGTGGGAAAAGGATCAGGAATGTGGGAAAAGGGTCGGGAATGTGGGAAAAGGGTCGGGAATGGTGGGAAAAGGGTCGGGAATGGTGGGGAAAGGGTCGGAAATGTGGGAAAAGGGTCGGGAATGTGGGAAAAGGATCGGGAATGGTGGGAAAAGGATCGGGAATGGTGGGAAAAGGGTCAGGAATGGTGGGAAAAGGATCGGGAATGGTGGGAAAAGGGTCGGGAAGGGAGCGACGCTAGAGGGAGCCCCGGGCTCGATTAATTAACGAGCGGTAATTAACAGAGAGCGGGAAAAACTCGGAGCCGGCGGGAAAAGAGGGAATTGCCGCCAATTTCTGGGGGGAAAAGGGCAGGAAATTCAGATTTCAGGTGTGGAAAATTCAGATTTCAGGCAGGGAAAATTCAGATTTCAGGGGTGGAAAATTCAGAATTCAGGTGTGGAAAATTCAGATTTCAGGGAGGGAAAATTCAGATTTCAGGCACGGAAAATTCAGATTTCAGGGAGGGAAAATTCACATTTCAGGTGCGGAAAATTCAGATTTCAGGCAGGGAAAATTCAGATTTCAGGAGTGGAAAATTCAGATTTCAGGCAGGGAAAATTCAGATTTCAGGAGTGGAAAATTCAGATTTCAGGCACGGAAAATTCAGAATTCAGGGAGGGAAAATTCACATTTCAGGGGTGGAAAATTCACATTTCAGGAACCGTGGAGGGGAGTGGCTGCGGGAATTCGCATCCCAAATGAGGATTTTTGGGATTTTGCGATGCAAATTTCCCCATTCTCCGGAGAATTCCAGCCCCAAATGAGGATTTTTGGGGATTTTGGGATGCGAATTCCCCGTTTTCCAGGGAATTCCAGCCCCAAAGGGAAGAATTTGGGGATTTTTGGGATGCGAATTTCCCCATTCTCCGGGGAATTCCAGCCCCAAAGGAAGAGTTTTTGGGATCTGCATCTTCCAGCTGTCGCAATTCCATCCCAAATAAGGATTTTTTGGGATTTTGGGATGCGAATTCCCCATTCTCCAGGGAATTCCAGTCCCAAATGAGGATTTTTGGGATTTTAGGATGCGAATTCCCCATCCTCCAGGAGAGGGCAATCCCGGCTGGAGCTGAGCTCGGGGGGGATTTTTCTGCTCCTTCCGGCAAAAGCTGAAATTTCTGGGAAATTTTCATGGGAAAAAGCTGGGAAATGGGAATTAAAAATTAACAGAATTTAAAATTAACTGAATTTTAAATTAACAGAATTAAAAGAAGCTGAATTTAAAATCTGATTTTTTTTTTTTTTTCCTAAGGAAAAGCTCCGGGATCACATCCCGCGGTGGCAGAGAAGGGACAATAAATGAAATTTTGGGTTTTTTTTTCCACCGGGTGACCCCACAAAACTTTGGGGTGACCCCGCAGCTTTGGGGTGTCCCACAGAGCTTTGGGGTGTCCCATAGCTTTGGGGTGTTCTCACAGCTTTGGGGTGTCTCACAGAACTTTGGGGTGACCCCCACAGTTTTAGGGTGTTCCTACAGCTTTGGGGTGTTCTCACAGATTTGGGGCGTCCCACGGCATTTTGGGGTGACCCCACAGCTTTGGGGTGACCCCACAGCTTTGGGGTGACCCACAGAGCTTTGAGGTGACTCCACAGAACTTTGGGGTGACCCCAGAGCTTTAGGGTGTTCCTACAGCTTTGGGGTGTCCCTACATCTTTAGGGTGACCCCACAGCTTTGGGGTGTCTCACAGAGCTTTGGGGTGTCCGATAGCTTTGGGGTGTTCCTACAGCTTTGGGGTGTCCCACGGAGTTTTGGGGTGACCCCACAGCTCTGGGGCTTCCCACAGAGCTTTGGGGTGTCCCACAGCTTTAGGGTGACCCCACAGCTTTGGGATGTCCGATAGCTTTGGGATGTTCCTACAGCTTTGGGGTGACCCCACAGCTTTGGGGTTTCGCACAGCTTTGGGGTGACCCCCACAGCTTTGGGGTTTCTTACAGCTTTGGGGTGTCCCACGGCGTTTTAGGGTGACCCCACAGCTTTGGGATGTTCCTACAGCTTTGGGGTGACCCCACAGCTTTGGGGTTTCGCACAGCTTTGGGGTGACCCCACAGATTTGGGGCGTCCCTACATCTTTAGGGTGACCCCACACAGCTTTGGGGTGTTCTCACAACTTTAGGGTGTCCTACAGAGCTTTGGGGTGTCCCACGGCGTTTTGGGGTGACCCCACAGCTTTGGGGTGACACCACAGATTTGGGGCGTCCCTACATCTTTAGGGCGACCCCACAGCTTTGGGGTTTCTTACAGCTTTGGGGTGTCCCACGGCGTTTTAGGGTGACCCCACAGCTTTGGGATGTTCCTGCAGCTTTGGGGTGACCCCACAGCTTTGGGGTTTCGCACAGCTTTGGGGTGACCCCACAGATTTGGGGCGTCCCTACATCTTTAGGGTGACCCCACAGCTTTGGGGTTTCTTACAGCTTTGGGGTGTCCCACGGCGTTTTAGGGTGACCCCACAGCTTTGGGGCGTTCCCACAAAGCTGCCACCTCCAAATGGAAGAAAATCCCATTTTTCCCGATTATCCCCAGAAATGCGCGGCCTGGGAGCGCCGCGGGGGCCGCGGGGCCCATCCCAACCTGCCCTGGAATTCCAGGCAGGAATTTTAACGAGAAGCACCTGCCCGGGGCCGGGAATTTCACCCCTTGTGAAATTCAGCCAGGCACGGAGCTCTGCACCGCCCTCCTCACCCCGAACCCTTCCCACTGCGCCGGAGGGCTGTCAAAAACCAGAGTAAGAAAAAATTACAAATCGGCCAAAATTTGGGGTTTTTTTTTTGGTAACGAGGTGTGTTAAAAGTACCTTAAAATTTTACAAATCGCCCAAAAAAAATCTTTTTTTTTTTTTTTTGGCGTGCTCCCTCCGCGGCCGCTTTGTCACAAAGCCGGAGGCACCGAGGTCTGGTAAAAATATTTTTTAAATTTACAAAGTGGCCAAAAAATGGGGTGTTTTTTTTTTGGTTTTTTTTTTTTTTTGTTTTTTTTTTTTGGCTCGGGAAGTCGTGCATTCCCAAGAGTTCACTTTTGGGGAAAATCGGGTGGGATGGTAAAGAAATTCGCTTTAACGAGTGCTCGGTGGGACACAGGTGGAAAAAATATCTTTGCGATGGAAGGAGGAGCCAAAATCAACAATTTTAATGTGGATTTGTGGTGGTTTTTTACAAATTCGGAGGCGAGGAAATATCCCGGGATAGCTGGGATTGTCCAGGGTTAAAAAGGAAAGGAAAGGAAAGGAAAGGAAAGGAAAGGAAAGGAAAGGAAAGGAAAGGAAA